>NC_134355.1:323229501-323239501 GCF_048569485.1 Anomaloglossus baeobatrachus | reverse complement strand
TGTGTGTGTGTGTGTGAGTGTGTGTGTACTCACCTGTGGCTCCGTGTCAGTTGGGGGAATGCATGTGGGGTGCGGGGCCAGAGCGAGCGTGCATTGCGTGATGGGGGCGGGGCCTGCAGAGAGCCGGGGCGAGAGGCCAATCCGTGTGGGGGGGCGGGGCCATGGCGAACCCAGCGGCCAAATCAGCTTTGTGTCACCGTAAGGACATGTCACCGTGACACAATTTTGGAGCATGACAGACAGACAGAATAAGGCAATTATATATATATATATATATATATATATATATATATATATATATATATATATATATATATATATATATATATATATATATATATATATATATATATATATATATATACACATATACATACACACACATACATAAATATATATATATACACATACATACACATATATATATACACACATACATACATATATATATATACACACATACATATATATATATATATACACACATACATACATATATATATATATACACACATACATACATATATATATATATACACACATACATACATATATATATATACACACATACATACATATATATATACATATACACATACATACATACATATATACACATACACATACATACATACATATATACACATACATACATATATACACATACATACATATATACACATACATACATATATACACATACATACATATACACACATACATACATATACACACATACATACATATACACACATACATACATATACACACATACATACATATACACACATACATACATATACACACATACATACATACATATACATACATACATACACATACATACACACACACACACAGCAAAGTCCAGCAATAACGTGAGCAATCCAGGATGCTGTTAAAATATTTTTTCTTACTTTTTATTCATAGATCCATTAAAATACAGTGGTCCAAGCAGTTCAAGACAGCATTAATGCAGGAAAGTTGTGCAGATAGGACTACGCGTTTCAGTGGTAAAATCCGCCTTCTTCACGGTCCAGAAGAGATTCAGAAGAGAAGGCGGATTTTACCGCTGAAACGCGTAGTCCTATCTGCACTACTTTCCTGCATTAATGCTGTTTTGAACTGCTTGGACCACTGTATTTTAATGGATCTATGAATAAAAAGTAAGAAATAAATGGTTAACAGCATCCTGGATTGCTCACGTTATTGCTGGACTTTGCTCTGTTGTTGTTCACATTTGTATGGATGACTCCTACATCCTGACCCGGGCACAACGAAGTTAACCAGGTCAGCTGAGGTTCCAGGTGGTTCACAGGAGTGAGCTGGTCTACATTGCTGGACTTATATATATATATATAAAAAAGAAAAAAAAAAAAAAGAAACACTTGTGAGGCTCATGTGTTGCCCATGGCAATTGCTTGTTAGTTGGTTGCTATGGGTAACCACAATTTTTAAATTAGTATTTTTTTTACACATAAAATGGCCACCAGCAACATCAGGATGGCATAAGAGAGAACAGCGGCCATCAGATCCTTAGCAGCCAATCAGAAATCACGTTTCATGTTTTCTATCCAGGATTAAAATTGAAAGCCAAGCTCTGATTGGTTCCCAACGCCGTGTGTTGTTGGAGATACCTGTCACCGTGTAGGGGTAGTAGATCCAGGCTTTTTCCACACGTAGAACATTCAAGGAACCACGCTGGGTATCCTTCTGCAAAAAAAAGAGGTGAAAATTAATACTGACCCATAATATGCTCCATAAAGTCCCCCACCGCTTCTTAATGCCACTTGTAAAATAACACTGCTCCTCCCCCACCTGCAGCCCCTCATATAAAAGTACATCTTCGGCTCCTCTGGAGCGCTTACCTGTGCCTGCGCGTCCTCCTCTTCATTCCTGCAGCTGCGGCCCCAGTGATGATTATGTCGGTGCAGGACTGAGGCGCGCTCCTATGCAGCCCTGGTGATTACGGTACGTCGCGGGGCTGAGCAGAGCTGCTCTCCCTCCTGTCACCGGCCGCACTGTACAAATGTATTGCGCGCCTGAAAGACACGCATACATCTGAATACCGGCGCGGTCGGTGCAGTCCTGGGGACTCCCACAGTGAACCGCTAGGACCTTTGGTGAGTCACATGACACATGTGATGTCACTAAAGGTCCTGCAACTGCGAAAACTTCAGTGATCGTACAGAACTTGTACGATCACTGAAGTTTACGATTGAAAGGCTGGGTGCCAGGGCCCACTCAGGCCTGTGCATGGGCGTACCCAGGATCAAAACTAGGGGGGGGGGCAAGCCATGGTCGTTCAGGTTGTAAAATATTAGAACGGAAAAGGTGAATGAAACGAAAATTTTGAGAATTAAATGTAATTATAGCTCGATTAATGACTCCGCGCCCCTCTACACACACACACACACACACACACACACACACACACACACACACACACACTACATCCCCCATTACCCACTACATACACACACACACAAATACCATGCACTCCCCATTACCATCTCCCCACGCACACAATACAATGCACCCCCCCATCACCCCCTACACACACACACACACAATACAATCCTGATCACCCCCCCACACACACACACACACACACACACACACACTACATCCCCCATTACCCACTACATACACACACACACAAATACCATGCACTCCCCATTACCATCTCCCCACGCACACAATACAATGCACCCCCCCATCACCCCCTACACACACAATACAATCCTGATCACCCCCCCCCCACACACACACACACACACACACACACACTACAATGCACCCCCATTACCCTCACGCAAAACACGCTCCATTACCCCCCCCACACACACACACACAATACATCCCCCCCATCACCCGCTACACATACAAATACAATGCACCCCCCCATCACCCCCTACACACGCACCCACAATACAATGCACCCCCACTACTCCCCACACACACACACACACACACACACACACAATGCACCGTCCATCAGCCCCTACACACACACAATGCACCCCCCATCACACCCCACACACACACGCACAATACAATGCATCCCCCATCACACCCCACACACACACACACACACACACAATGCACTCCCCCATCACCCCCTACACACACACACAATGCACCCCTCCATCACCCCCTACACACACACACACACACACAAATACAATGCATCCCCCATCACCCCCTACACACACACAAACACACACACACACACACAAATACCATGCACCCCCCATCACCCCCTCCAAACACACCCAATACAATGCACACCCCCCCACACACACACACACAATACAATGCACACCCCCCCACACACACACACAATACAATGCACCCCCCATCACCCCCTACACACACACACACACAATACAATGCACCCCCCATCACCCCCTATACACACACACACAATGCACCCCCCATCACCCCCTGCACACACACACACACACACACACACCACACACTACAATGCACCCCCATCACCCCCTATACACACACACAATGCACCCCCCATCACCCCCTACACACACACACACACACACACACACAATACAATGCACCCCCCCACACACACACACACACACAATACAATGCACCCCCCCCACACACACACACACACACACACAATACAATGCACCCCCCATCACCCCCTACACACACACACACACACAATACAATGCACCCCCCATCACCCCCTATACACACACACAACACACAATGCACCCCCCATCACCCCCTGCACACACACACACACACACACCACAATGCACCCCCATCACCCCCTATACACACACACACAATGCACCCCCCATCACCCCCTACACACACACACACACAATACAATGCACCCCCATCACTCCCTACACACACACAATACAATGCACCCCCATCACTCCCTACACACACACACACACACCACACACTACAATGCACCCCCCATCACCCCCTATACACACACACACACACACAATGCACCCCCCATAACCCCCTACACACACACACACACACACACACACACACAATACAATGCACCCCCATCACCTCCTACACACACACACCACACACAATACAATGCACCCCCATCACCTCCTACACACACACACACCACACACTACAATGCACCCCCCATCACCCCCTATACACACACAATGCACCCCCCATCTCCCCCTACACACACACACACACACAATGCACCCCCATCACCTCCTACACACACACTACAATGCACCCCCATTACCCCCCACACACAGTACATCCCCCCATCACCCGCTACACACACACACACACAAATACAATGCACCCCCCATCACCCCTACACACACACCCACAATACAATGCACCCCCACTACTCCCCACACACACAAATGCACCCCCATTACTCCCCACACACACACACACAATGCACCGTCCATCAGCCCGTACACACACAATGCACCCCCCATCACCCCCTCCAAACACACACAATACAATGCACCCCCATCACCCCCTACACACACACACACAAATACAATCCATCACCCCCTACACACACACACAAATACAATGCATCCCCCATCACCCCCTACACACACAAACACACACACAAATACCATGCACCCCCCATCACCCCCTCCAAACACACACAATACAATGCACCCCCCATCACTCCCTCCAAACACACACACACACACACACACACACACACACACTACAATGCACCCCTATTACCCTCACACACACAATACACGCTCCATTATCCCCCCACACACAGTACATCCCCCCCATCACCCCCTACACACACAAATACAATGCACCCCCCATCACCCCTACACACACACCCACAATACAATGCACCCACACTACTCCCCACATACACACACACACAATGCACTGTCCATCAGCCCGTACACACAAAATGCACCCCCCATCACCCCCTCCAAACACACAGAATACAATGCACCCCCCATCACCCCCTACACACACAAACACACACACACACACACAAATACCATGCACCCCCCATCACCCCCTCCAAACACACACAATACAATGCACCCCCCATCACCCCCTCCAAACACACACACACACACACCCCACACACACACAATACAATGCACCCCCCATCACCCCCTACACACACACACACAATACAATGCACCCCCCATCACCCCCTGCACACACACACACCACACACTACAATGCACCCCCATCACCCCCTACACACACACACACAATACAATGCACCCCCATCACTCCCTACACACACACCACACACTACAATGCACCCCCCATCACCCCCTATACACACACACACAATACAATGCACCCCCATCACCTCCTTCACACACACACCACACACTACAATGCACCCCCCATCACCCCCTATACACACACACACAATGCACCCCCCATCACCCCCTACACACACACACTACAATGCACCCCCATTACCCCCCCACACACAGTACATCCCCCCATCACCCGCTACACACACACACAAATACAATGCACCCCCCATCACCCCTACACACACACCCACAATACAATGCACCCCCACTACTCCCCACACACACACACAATGCACCGTCCATCAGCCCGTACACACACAATGCACCCCCCATCACCCCCTCCAAACACACACAATACAATGCACCCCCCCCACACACACACACACACACACAAATACAATGCATCACCCCCTACACACACACACACAATACACGCTCCATTATCCCCCCACACACAGTACATCCCCCCCATCACCCCCTACACACACAAATACAATGCACCCCCCATCACCCCTACACACACACCCACAATACAATGCACCCCCACTACTCCCCACACACACACAATGCACTGTCCATCAGCCCGTACACACACAATGCACCCCCCATCACCCCCTCCAAACACACAGAATACAATGCACCCCCCACCACCCCCCCCCACACACACAATGCACCCCCCCATCACCCCCCCACACACACTACAATGCACCCCCATTACCCTCACACACACAATACACGCTCCATTACCCCCCCACACACAGTACATCCCCCCCATCACCCGCTACACACACACACCCACAATACAATGCACCCCCACCACTCCCCCCCCCCCCCACACACACACACAATACAATATATCCCCCATTACCCACTACACACACACAATACAATATATCCCCCATTACCCACTACACACACACACACACACACACACACAATACAATATATCCCCCATTACCCACTACACACACACACACACACACAATACAATATATCCCCCATTACCCACTACACACACACACACACACACACAATACAATATATCCCCCATTACCCACTACACACACACAATACAATGCATCACCCCCTACACATACACACACACACACACACACAATACAATGCATCACCCCCTACACACACAATACGTCCCCCCATCACCCACTACATACACACACACACACACACACACAATACCATGCACCCCCCATTACCATCTCCCCACGCACATAATACAATCCACCCCCATCACCCCCTCCAAACACACACACACACAAATACAATGCACCCCCCCATCACCCCCTACACACACACACAATGCACCCCATCACGCCATACACACACAATGCACCCCTCCATCACCCCTACACACACTACAATGTACCTACAATGTACCCCCCATCACTCCCCACACACACACAATACAGAGCACCCTCCATTACCCCTCCCCCACATACAATACAATGCACCCTCCATTACCCCCTCCCCAGACATAATACATTGCACCCCTCATCACCCCCTGCAGACACAAATTACACTGCCCTATCACTACACACACCTACCTGCCTCCCCCCTCCCTCGGAATACAGCACTCCCCCTCTGCCTGTCACAAAACTGTGTCTCCTTCACAAATGTTCCCCGTTATGTGTCCTCAGACCCTCCCCACACATCCCCATTAATTACACCTGTCTCTTCGGCTCCTCCATGGAGCGCTTACCGCTGCCTGATGAATCCAGTGTGGCGCCCGCAGCACTGTGATGACGTCAGCAATGTGCTGATCTCATCACGTCCTCTCACACATATCCATAAGGGGCCCGGAGGGGTAGGGGGGCGGTGCCTAAGGGGCGTGGCCATCAATAGCAGGGTCCCACCGGGGGTTCTCCCGACCTCCTGGTGGGCCAGTCCGCCCCTGTACGTGAGGATGGGGCCCACAAAAACCTGTAGACGGCCCTGCCTGCATCCCTATATGTCACACAGCCTGTACCCAAACTTGCCCCTCTCTCAAACACCCTGCACCCCATTTTGTCACAATCTGTACCCCTCATATGCACTCACCCTGCAACCCCATTTTCCCTCATTACCGGTCACGCGTTCCCATCTCCTTCAGGAATCAGGATCTTCTGGCTTTCTGAGCGGCTCCTCCCACTCGGTCACATGGGCATGACATCATCGCAGGTCCTATCTACAGCACTAGGATGTATTTTCGTCATCTGGACAAGTTTCTGCTCTGCCTCTGCAGCACTCAGGCTATGTGCGCACGTGTGCGTATTGCATGCATTTATGCTGCGTCTATAGCACTGCAGTGTATATGCATGTGTCCTGCGTCCCCTGCACAATCTATGAAGAGTGTGCATAATCCGTGCGCACCATGCTTTTTTGAACGCAGCGATTTGAGTGTCAAAAATTTGACAAAATCTCTGCATTTAAAAATGTAGCATGTCACTTCTTTCGTGCGCTTTGGATGCTGCTCCCACTCTGTCTATGGGAGAGGCGGCATCCCGAGCGCGTGAAATCGCCATCTATTCTGCAGACACACTACATCCATTATGCAGTGTCTGCAGCGATTCGAAGAGCACATGAGCTGCCAAATCACTGCAGAATTTTCTACAGTGACACGACGCAAGGTGCGCACATAGGTGGAAGCGCCTAGTGGACCTCCTCTGAGCACAGGGCAACTGCCCCCTCTGCCACCTCCCGGTAGCTACACTACTGCCGGTCATTAATAGTCCTGGTCTTCCCATATGGACCAACATGGAAAAGGAGTAATAGATTGCAGTCACCTGTCCTACAGTCTCTTCCCCCCAGTAATGGCTGATAACAGGGAGTAACAGATTGCAGTCACCTGTCCTACAGTCTCTTCCCCCCAGTAATGGTTGATAACAGGGAGTAATAGATTGAAGTCACCTGTTCTATAGTCTCCTCCCCCCAGTAATGGCTGATAACAGGGAGAAAGGCAGGTTTCACATCTGCATTGTTTCGACGCAAACGGACTCCGTCACTAATGTATTACAGTTCATTTATTTACAGTTGAAGAGCGACAGCATGCCTCATGCACTACCCGCATGCGTCCACATGGTGTCGCGCTTACACTGTAAATAAATGAACTGTAAGGCTGCTTTCACACTACGTCTTTTTAACATGCGTCCTGAACGTTTTTTTGCTGCAAAAGCGGATCCTGCTTTTACAGCAAAAAACGCATGCAAACGCATGTGTTACTTTGCAGGATCCTGTCACTGGATGTTTAGGGGCGGGCATTGGAGTCATGTGATCGGGAGTGATGGGAACTAAACGTGATAGACTGGGAGCCGGCTTCTTACAACTGCGGGGGTTCGTAACCAAGGTAAACATCGGGTATACTTGCTTGGATACCCGATATTTACTTTGGTTACGAGCGTCTGCAGCTGCTAGGAGCCGGGTTCCCTGCACACGTAACCAACGTAAACATCGGGTAACTAAGATAAGTGGTTACCCGATATTTACCTTGGTTACGAGTGTCCGCAGCTCTCAGGTGGAGGAGAGGGAGGGGGAGAGACAGAGAGGTAGGAGAGAGAGGGACTGATCACGCGAGACTGGTTCTGGGCATGCTCAGTAGAGCAAGCAGGATCCTGTCTATCAGCATGCCAGCGTTCACATGCGTTTGCGTGCTGTTTAGTCAGGATCCAGCGATTTGCAGTATTTGGACGCAGCTCAAAAACGCTACATGTAGCGTTTTTGAAAGATGTTAAAAAACTGCAAGTCGCTGGATCCTCACTATAACGCACGCAAACGCAGGTGAACGCATGTTAACGCGAGTCCATTGCAAATGCATTGAAATGAAAACGCATTTGCACTGGATCCGTTTTTGCGTTAAAAAAACGTTCAGGACGCATGTTAAAAAGACGTAGTGTGAAAGCAGCCTAACATGCGTCCTGAACGTTTTTTTAACGCAAAAACGGATCCAGTGCAAATGCGTTTTCATTTCAATGCATTTGCAATGGACTCGCGTTAACATGCGTTCACCTGCGTTTGCGTGCGTTATAGTGAGGATCCAGCGACTTGCAGTTTTTTAACATCTTTCAAAAACGCTACATGTAGCGTTTTTGAGCTGCGTCCAAATACTGCAAATCGCTGGATCCTGACTAAACAGCACGCAAACGCATGTGAACGCTGGCATGCTGATAGACAGGATCCTGCTTGCTCTACTGAGCATGCCCAGAACCAGTCTCTCGTGATCAGTCCCTCTCTCTCCTACCTCTCTGTCTCTCCCCCTCCCTCTCCTCCACCTGAGAGCTGCGGACACTCGTAACCAAGGTAAATATCGGGTAACCACTTATCTTAGTTACCCGATGTTTATGTTGGTTACGTGTGCAGGGAGCCCGGCTCCTAGCAGCTGCAGACGCTCGTAACCAAAGTAAATATCGGGTATCCAAGCAAGTATACCCGATGTTTACCTTGGTTACGAACCCCCGCAGTTGTAAGAAGCCGGCTCCCAGTCTATCACGTTTAGTTCCCATCACTCCCGATCACATGACTCCAATGCCCGCCCCTAAACATCCAGTGACAGGATCCTGCAAAGTAACACATGCGTTTGCATGCGTTTTTTGCTGTAAAAGCAGGATCTGCTTTTGCAGCAAAAAAACGTTCAGGACGCATGTTAAAAAGACGTAGTGTGAAAGCAGCCTTAAAAAGACGTAGTGTGAAAGCAGCCTAATACATTAGTGACGGAGTCCGTTTGC